>NW_026904039.1:0-25000 GCF_024500275.1 Phycodurus eques
AACCAACAAATTGGACCTTAGTCAGGTTGGTGGAATGAGTGTGGCTGGAGTTGGCGCCAGTGGGGGGGGGTCGCGTTGTGGGGGGATTCCTGCCGGCTCCTCCTTGGAGGACCGGATGCCTCACCCACTCCGGATCCTAACCATAACCTCAGAGGGGTCCAGCCCTAACCTTAAATTTGGATCTGCGCAACCCCAGTTACGCCATTAAATTCGGGGAATAACCCGAACCCTAGGGCCTCTCCCAATGGGGCGAAAAATTCAAAAACTCAAAAAAGAAAGGAGAAATCACTCAAAGACTAAAGAACAGAAGCAAAATAACTCAAAAAAGAAAAGAGAAATCACTCAAACACTAAAAGAGTAAAGAACAGAAGCAAAATAACTCAAAAAAGAAAAGAGAAATCACTCAAACACTAAAAGAGTAAAGAACAGAAGCGGAACCAAAAACAAGCGGAACCAAAAAACAAGCCCAACAAGAGGGGACGGAAAAGAGTGGAACGCAGACAGGAAATGACTAAGCGGAAAACACAAACAAGGAAGTGGAGTGGAGATGACCAAGCGGGAAACACAAACACAGAAGAGGAACCAAAAGACCAACAGAGGAACCAAAACAAACCACAATTGAAGAAAAGCAACGGAAAGAGGAACAGCTACGAGACAGAATAAACAAGAGAAGATTTTGTTTGAAAGAAAAGCATCTTGGGGAAACGACAAACGGAAGGACAAGAAGTCCAACAGACACAGTGAGTAAGCAGTGCCTGAAGAAGGCTAAACCAAGCCGAAACGTCGCGCGCGAAAAGCTTACTCGGGGGAATGATGCTGGACTGATGTGGGGGGTGCCATTAAATGTATATGTGTATGTATTTATTTTGGGGCGGACATGCCATTTTTTATTTGATGGACAGGGGGCGCCAAATTTGGTTAGGGGAATGGTGAAAAGACAAAGAAAGATGTGGAACTAAAATAAATTGAACCTAAATTAAGGAGGAATTGAACCTAAATTAAGGATAAGAAAGAACAAAATGATACCAAAGTCAAAATGAGGACAGACAAACTTAAAACCTAAATTTGGAGGATGGACGGAACAAATTGTAATTCATGGAAGGAGGTTGGCACGCCAAATTCGGCTAATTAGAAGACAAATAAAATGAAAAGTCTAAATTTAGAAAACTAAGAAAAACAAAACAAAGACAAAAAGTCACAAACATAAAGTCAAATAAGGACAAAGGGTGATCAAAAGCAATTTTATTCACAAAAAAACAAATGGAAGTCAAATAAGACAAAAATTAAAGTCAAATAAGGACACAGGATGATCAAAAGCAACAAAAAACAAACTGAAGTCAAACAAGACAAAAAATAAAGTCGAATAAGGACACAGAGTGATCAAAAGCAATTTTATTAACAAAAAAACAAATGGAAGTCAAACAAGACAAAAAATAAAGTCAAATAAGGACACAGGGTGATAACAAAAGACAAATTGAAGTCAAATAAGACAAAAAGGTCAAAACAAACATAAAACCAAATACGGAACAATTGAAGTCAAATAAGACAACAAAAAGGTCAAAACAAACATAAAACCAAATTGAAGTAACTCAAATCAGAGTACATTAAAGGGGAATTCTTCCGCGTGTCTCAGTGGTGGGGCCGGGCGGTTGCGTAGTGTGGAGCTTGGGGGATGGACAGTGCATTTCCTTCCTCTCGGGGGCGCTCGCGTCCCCAGAGGGGGAGGCTCGGATTCCCTTCCCTAACCTCGCCAGTGCCTCCCCCTTGCTCTCTTCTGCCCGAACCCCTCCCTTGGATCCCGCGCCATTGGCCTGGATTCGGTGGGGTCCCTCGCCTGCGTGCTCGTCCCCCGGCCCTGGCCCTGGTCGCCTTGTCCCGCCTTCCGGACCTTACCTATTGGAGTCGCGCCGCCAGAGAGCCTAAGCCGCGTGAGTGGAGTCGCGCCGCCGGAGAGCCGTAAGCCGCGTGAGTGGAGTCGCGCCGCCAGGGAGCCGTAAGACGCGTGAATGGAGTCGCGCCGCCAGAGAGCCGTAAGCCGCGTGAGCTGGAGTCGTAGCTGGGATCCGAGGGATCCATCCGCAACAGAGGAGGTGATGCCGGACGAGCACGTGAACCAACAAATTGGACCTTAGTCAGGTTGGTGGAATGAGTGTGGCTGGAGTTGGCGCCAGTGGGGGGGGTCGCGTTGTGGGGGGATTCCTGCCGGCTCCTCCTTGGAGGACCGGATGCCTCACCCACTCCGGATCCTAACCATAACCTCAGAGGGGTCCAGCCCTAACCTTAAATTTGGATCTGCGCAACCCCAGTTACGCCATTAAATTCGGGGAATAACCCGAACCCTAGGGCCTCTCCCAATGGGGCGAAAAATTCAAAAACTCAAAAAAGAAAGGAGAAATCACTCAAAGACTAAAGAACAGAAGCAAAATAACTCAAAAAAGAAAAGAGAAATCACTCAAACACTAAAAGAGTAAAGAACAGAAGCAAAATAACTCAAAAAAGAAAAGAGAAATCACTCAAACACTAAAAGAGTAAAGAACAGAAGCGGAACCAAAAACAAGCGGAACCAAAAAACAAGCCCAACAAGAGGGGACGGAAAAGAGTGGAACGCAGACAGGAAATGACTAAGCGGAAAACACAAACAAGGAAGTGGAGTGGAGATGACCAAGCGGGAAACACAAACACAGAAGAGGAACCAAAAGACCAACAGAGGAACCAAAACAAACCACAATTGAAGAAAAGCAACGGAAAGAGGAACAGCTACGAGACAGAATAAACAAGAGAAGATTTTGTTTGAAAGAAAAGCATCTTGGGGAAACGACAAACGGAAGGACAAGAAGTCCAACAGACACAGTGAGTAAGCAGTGCCTGAAGAAGGCTAAACCAAGCCGAAACGTCGCGCGCGAAAAGCTTACTCGGGGGAATGATGCTGGACTGATGTGGGGGGTGCCATTAAATGTATATGTGTATGTATTTATTTTGGGGCGGACATGCCATTTTTTATTTGATGGACAGGGGGCGCCAAATTTGGTTAGGGGAATGGTGAAAAGACAAAGAAAGATGTGGAACTAAAATAAATTGAACCTAAATTAAGGAGGAATTGAACCTAAATTAAGGATAAGAAAGAACAAAATGATACCAAAGTCAAAATGAGGACAGACAAACTTAAAACCTAAATTTGGAGGATGGACGGAACAAATTGTAATTCATGGAAGGAGGTTGGCACGCCAAATTCGGCTAATTAGAAGACAAATAAAATGAAAAGTCTAAATTTAGAAAACTAAGAAAAACAAAACAAAGACAAAAAGTCACAAACATAAAGTCAAATAAGGACAAAGGGTGATCAAAAGCAATTTTATTCACAAAAAAACAAATGGAAGTCAAATAAGACAAAAATTAAAGTCAAATAAGGACACAGGATGATCAAAAGCAACAAAAAACAAACTGAAGTCAAACAAGACAAAAAATAAAGTCGAATAAGGACACAGAGTGATCAAAAGCAATTTTATTAACAAAAAAACAAATGGAAGTCAAACAAGACAAAAAATAAAGTCAAATAAGGACACAGGGTGATAACAAAAGACAAATTGAAGTCAAATAAGACAAAAAGGTCAAAACAAACATAAAACCAAATACGGAACAATTGAAGTCAAATAAGACAACAAAAAGGTCAAAACAAACATAAAACCAAATTGAAGTAACTCAAATCAGAGTACATTAAAGGGGAATTCTTCCGCGTGTCTCAGTGGTGGGGCCGGGCGGTTGCGTAGTGTGGAGCTTGGGGGATGGACAGTGCATTTCCTTCCTCTCGGGGGCGCTCGCGTCCCCAGAGGGGGAGGCTCGGATTCCCTTCCCTAACCTCGCCAGTGCCTCCCCCTTGCTCTCTTCTGCCCGAACCCCTCCCTTGGATCCCGCGCCATTGGCCTGGATTCGGTGGGGTCCCTCGCCTGCGTGCTCGTCCCCCGGCCCTGGCCCTGGTCGCCTTGTCCCGCCTTCCGGACCTTACCTATTGGAGTCGCGCCGCCAGAGAGCCTAAGCCGCGTGAGTGGAGTCGCGCCGCCGGAGAGCCGTAAGCCGCGTGAGTGGAGTCGCGCCGCCAGGGAGCCGTAAGACGCGTGAATGGAGTCGCGCCGCCAGAGAGCCGTAAGCCGCGTGAGCTGGAGTCGTAGCTGGGATCCGAGGGATCCATCCGCAACAGAGGAGGTGATGCCGGACGAGCACGTGAACCAACAAATTGGACCTTAGTCAGGTTGGTGGAATGAGTGTGGCTGGAGTTGGCGCCAGTGGGGGGGGGTCGCGTTGTGGGGGGATTCCTGCCGGCTCCTCCTTGGAGGACCGGATGCCTCACCCACTCCGGATCCTAACCATAACCTCAGAGGGGTCCAGCCCTAACCTTAAATTTGGATCTGCGCAACCCCAGTTACGCCATTAAATTCGGGGAATAACCCGAACCCTAGGGCCTCTCCCAATGGGGCGAAAAATTCAAAAACTCAAAAAAAGAAAGGAGAAATCACTCAAAGACTAAAGAACAGAAGCAAAATAACTCAAAAAAGAAAAGAGAAATCACTCAAACACTAAAAGAGTAAAGAACAGAAGCAAAATAACTCAAAAAAGAAAAGAGAAATCACTCAAACACTAAAAGAGTAAAGAACAGAAGCGGAACCAAAAACAAGCGGAACCAAAAAACAAGCCCAACAAGAGGGGACGGAAAAGAGTGGAACGCAGACAGGAAATGACTAAGCGGAAAACACAAACAAGGAAGTGGAGTGGAGATGACCAAGCGGGAAACACAAACACAGAAGAGGAACCAAAAGACCAACAGAGGAACCAAAACAAACCACAATTGAAGAAAAGCAACGGAAAGAGGAACAGCTACGAGACAGAATAAACAAGAGAAGATTTTGTTTGAAAGAAAAGCATCTTGGGGAAACGACAAACGGAAGGACAAGAAGTCCAACAGACACAGTGAGTAAGCAGTGCCTGAAGAAGGCTAAACCAAGCCGAAACGTCGCGCGCGAAAAGCTTACTCGGGGGAATGATGCTGGACTGATGTGGGGGGTGCCATTAAATGTATATGTGTATGTATTTATTTTGGGGCGGACATGCCATTTTTTATTTGATGGACAGGGGGCGCCAAATTTGGTTAGGGGAATGGTGAAAAGACAAAGAAAGATGTGGAACTAAAATAAATTGAACCTAAATTAAGGAGGAATTGAACCTAAATTAAGGATAAGAAAGAACAAAATGATACCAAAGTCAAAATGAGGACAGACAAACTTAAAACCTAAATTTGGAGGATGGACGGAACAAATTGTAATTCATGGAAGGAGGTTGGCACGCCAAATTCGGCTAATTAGAAGACAAATAAAATGAAAAGTCTAAATTTAGAAAACTAAGAAAAACAAAACAAAGACAAAAAGTCACAAACATAAAGTCAAATAAGGACAAAGGGTGATCAAAAGCAATTTTATTCACAAAAAAACAAATGGAAGTCAAATAAGACAAAAATTAAAGTCAAATAAGGACACAGGATGATCAAAAGCAACAAAAAACAAACTGAAGTCAAACAAGACAAAAAATAAAGTCGAATAAGGACACAGAGTGATCAAAAGCAATTTTATTAACAAAAAAACAAATGGAAGTCAAACAAGACAAAAAATAAAGTCAAATAAGGACACAGGGTGATAACAAAAGACAAATTGAAGTCAAATAAGACAAAAAGGTCAAAACAAACATAAAACCAAATACGGAACAATTGAAGTCAAATAAGACAACAAAAAGGTCAAAACAAACATAAAACCAAATTGAAGTAACTCAAATCAGAGTACATTAAAGGGGAATTCTTCCGCGTGTCTCAGTGGTGGGGCCGGGCGGTTGCGTAGTGTGGAGCTTGGGGGATGGACAGTGCATTTCCTTCCTCTCGGGGGCGCTCGCGTCCCCAGAGGGGGAGGCTCGGATTCCCTTCCCTAACCTCGCCAGTGCCTCCCCCTTGCTCTCTTCTGCCCGAACCCCTCCCTTGGATCCCGCGCCATTGGCCTGGATTCGGTGGGGTCCCTCGCCTGCGTGCTCGTCCCCCGGCCCTGGCCCTGGTCGCCTTGTCCCGCCTTCCGGACCTTACCTATTGGAGTCGCGCCGCCAGAGAGCCTAAGCCGCGTGAGTGGAGTCGCGCCGCCGGAGAGCCGTAAGCCGCGTGAGTGGAGTCGCGCCGCCAGGGAGCCGTAAGACGCGTGAATGGAGTCGCGCCGCCAGAGAGCCGTAAGCCGCGTGAGCTGGAGTCGTAGCTGGGATCCGAGGGATCCATCCGCAACAGAGGAGGTGATGCCGGACGAGCACGTGAACCAACAAATTGGACCTTAGTCAGGTTGGTGGAATGAGTGTGGCTGGAGTTGGCGCCAGTGGGGGGGGTCGCGTTGTGGGGGGATTCCTGCCGGCTCCTCCTTGGAGGACCGGATGCCTCACCCACTCCGGATCCTAACCATAACCTCAGAGGGGTCCAGCCCTAACCTTAAATTTGGATCTGCGCAACCCCAGTTACGCCATTAAATTCGGGGAATAACCCGAACCCTAGGGCCTCTCCCAATGGGGCGAAAAATTCAAAAACTCAAAAAAAGAAAGGAGAAATCACTCAAAGACTAAAGAACAGAAGCAAAATAACTCAAAAAAGAAAAGAGAAATCACTCAAACACTAAAAGAGTAAAGAACAGAAGCAAAATAACTCAAAAAAGAAAAGAGAAATCACTCAAACACTAAAAGAGTAAAGAACAGAAGCGGAACCAAAAACAAGCGGAACCAAAAAACAAGCCCAACAAGAGGGGACGGAAAAGAGTGGAACGCAGACAGGAAATGACTAAGCGGAAAACACAAACAAGGAAGTGGAGTGGAGATGACCAAGCGGGAAACACAAACACAGAAGAGGAACCAAAAGACCAACAGAGGAACCAAAACAAACCACAATTGAAGAAAAGCAACGGAAAGAGGAACAGCTACGAGACAGAATAAACAAGAGAAGATTTTGTTTGAAAGAAAAGCATCTTGGGGAAACGACAAACGGAAGGACAAGAAGTCCAACAGACACAGTGAGTAAGCAGTGCCTGAAGAAGGCTAAACCAAGCCGAAACGTCGCGCGCGAAAAGCTTACTCGGGGGAATGATGCTGGACTGATGTGGGGGGTGCCATTAAATGTATATGTGTATGTATTTATTTTGGGGCGGACATGCCATTTTTTATTTGATGGACAGGGGGCGCCAAATTTGGTTAGGGGAATGGTGAAAAGACAAAGAAAGATGTGGAACTAAAATAAATTGAACCTAAATTAAGGAGGAATTGAACCTAAATTAAGGATAAGAAAGAACAAAATGATACCAAAGTCAAAATGAGGACAGACAAACTTAAAACCTAAATTTGGAGGATGGACGGAACAAATTGTAATTCATGGAAGGAGGTTGGCACGCCAAATTCGGCTAATTAGAAGACAAATAAAATGAAAAGTCTAAATTTAGAAAACTAAGAAAAACAAAACAAAGACAAAAAGTCACAAACATAAAGTCAAATAAGGACAAAGGGTGATCAAAAGCAATTTTATTCACAAAAAAACAAATGGAAGTCAAATAAGACAAAAATTAAAGTCAAATAAGGACACAGGATGATCAAAAGCAACAAAAAACAAACTGAAGTCAAACAAGACAAAAAATAAAGTCGAATAAGGACACAGAGTGATCAAAAGCAATTTTATTAACAAAAAAACAAATGGAAGTCAAACAAGACAAAAAATAAAGTCAAATAAGGACACAGGGTGATAACAAAAGACAAATTGAAGTCAAATAAGACAAAAAGGTCAAAACAAACATAAAACCAAATACGGAACAATTGAAGTCAAATAAGACAACAAAAAGGTCAAAACAAACATAAAACCAAATTGAAGTAACTCAAATCAGAGTACATTAAAGGGGAATTCTTCCGCGTGTCTCAGTGGTGGGGCCGGGCGGTTGCGTAGTGTGGAGCTTGGGGGATGGACAGTGCATTTCCTTCCTCTCGGGGGCGCTCGCGTCCCCAGAGGGGGAGGCTCGGATTCCCTTCCCTAACCTCGCCAGTGCCTCCCCCTTGCTCTCTTCTGCCCGAACCCCTCCCTTGGATCCCGCGCCATTGGCCTGGATTCGGTGGGGTCCCTCGCCTGCGTGCTCGTCCCCCGGCCCTGGCCCTGGTCGCCTTGTCCCGCCTTCCGGACCTTACCTATTGGAGTCGCGCCGCCAGAGAGCCTAAGCCGCGTGAGTGGAGTCGCGCCGCCGGAGAGCCGTAAGCCGCGTGAGTGGAGTCGCGCCGCCAGGGAGCCGTAAGACGCGTGAATGGAGTCGCGCCGCCAGAGAGCCGTAAGCCGCGTGAGCTGGAGTCGTAGCTGGGATCCGAGGGATCCATCCGCAACAGAGGAGGTGATGCCGGACGAGCACGTGAACCAACAAATTGGACCTTAGTCAGGTTGGTGGAATGAGTGTGGCTGGAGTTGGCGCCAGTGGGGGGGGTCGCGTTGTGGGGGGATTCCTGCCGGCTCCTCCTTGGAGGACCGGATGCCTCACCCACTCCGGATCCTAACCATAACCTCAGAGGGGTCCAGCCCTAACCTTAAATTTGGATCTGCGCAACCCCAGTTACGCCATTAAATTCGGGGAATAACCCGAACCCTAGGGCCTCTCCCAATGGGGCGAAAAATTCAAAAACTCAAAAAAAGAAAGGAGAAATCACTCAAAGACTAAAGAACAGAAGCAAAATAACTCAAAAAAGAAAAGAGAAATCACTCAAACACTAAAAGAGTAAAGAACAGAAGCAAAATAACTCAAAAAAGAAAAGAGAAATCACTCAAACACTAAAAGAGTAAAGAACAGAAGCGGAACCAAAAACAAGCGGAACCAAAAAACAAGCCCAACAAGAGGGGACGGAAAAGAGTGGAACGCAGACAGGAAATGACTAAGCGGAAAACACAAACAAGGAAGTGGAGTGGAGATGACCAAGCGGGAAACACAAACACAGAAGAGGAACCAAAAGACCAACAGAGGAACCAAAACAAACCACAATTGAAGAAAAGCAACGGAAAGAGGAACAGCTACGAGACAGAATAAACAAGAGAAGATTTTGTTTGAAAGAAAAGCATCTTGGGGAAACGACAAACGGAAGGACAAGAAGTCCAACAGACACAGTGAGTAAGCAGTGCCTGAAGAAGGCTAAACCAAGCCGAAACGTCGCGCGCGAAAAGCTTACTCGGGGGAATGATGCTGGACTGATGTGGGGGGTGCCATTAAATGTATATGTGTATGTATTTATTTTGGGGCGGACATGCCATTTTTTATTTGATGGACAGGGGGCGCCAAATTTGGTTAGGGGAATGGTGAAAAGACAAAGAAAGATGTGGAACTAAAATAAATTGAACCTAAATTAAGGAGGAATTGAACCTAAATTAAGGATAAGAAAGAACAAAATGATACCAAAGTCAAAATGAGGACAGACAAACTTAAAACCTAAATTTGGAGGATGGACGGAACAAATTGTAATTCATGGAAGGAGGTTGGCACGCCAAATTCGGCTAATTAGAAGACAAATAAAATGAAAAGTCTAAATTTAGAAAACTAAGAAAAACAAAACAAAGACAAAAAGTCACAAACATAAAGTCAAATAAGGACAAAGGGTGATCAAAAGCAATTTTATTCACAAAAAAACAAATGGAAGTCAAATAAGACAAAAATTAAAGTCAAATAAGGACACAGGATGATCAAAAGCAACAAAAAACAAACTGAAGTCAAACAAGACAAAAAATAAAGTCGAATAAGGACACAGAGTGATCAAAAGCAATTTTATTAACAAAAAAACAAATGGAAGTCAAACAAGACAAAAAATAAAGTCAAATAAGGACACAGGGTGATAACAAAAGACAAATTGAAGTCAAATAAGACAAAAAGGTCAAAACAAACATAAAACCAAATACGGAACAATTGAAGTCAAATAAGACAACAAAAAGGTCAAAACAAACATAAAACCAAATTGAAGTAACTCAAATCAGAGTACATTAAAGGGGAATTCTTCCGCGTGTCTCAGTGGTGGGGCCGGGCGGTTGCGTAGTGTGGAGCTTGGGGGATGGACAGTGCATTTCCTTCCTCTCGGGGGCGCTCGCGTCCCCAGAGGGGGAGGCTCGGATTCCCTTCCCTAACCCTAACCCTAACCCTAACCCTAACCCTAAACCCTAACCCTAACCCTAACTAACTAACCCTAACCCTAACCCTACTAACCCTAAAAAGGCTATTAAAAAAAGTCGATAAAAAAATTCTATAAAAACGTCTATTAAAAAGTCTAAAAAATTTTATTAAAAAAGGCTATAAAGTATTTAAAAAAGTCTATAAATAAAAAAGCTATTTAAAAAAGTGTATAAATAAAAAAATAGTCTATAAATAAGCTAAAAAGGCTATTAAAAAAAGTCGATAAAAAAATTCTATAAAAACGTCTATTAAAAAGTCTAAAAAATTGTATTAAAAAAGGCTATAAAGAAGTATTTAAAAAAGTCTATAAATAAAAAAGCTATTTAAAAAAAGCTATTAAAAAAAAGTGTATAAATAAAAAGGTCTACAAATTTTTACAAGTCGATAAAAAAGGCTATTATAAAAGTCTAAAAAAAGTGCAAAAAAGTCTATTAAAAAAAGGATAAAAGTCAATACAAAAAGGCTAAAAAAAAAGTCTGTCTATAAAAAAAGTATAAAATAAAGTATATTTAAAAAAGTCTATAAATAAAAAGGGTTAGGGTTAAAATAAAGTGTATAAATAAAAAAGTATTAAAAAAACTATAAAAAAGTCTATAAATAAAAAAGCTATTAAAATAAAGCTATAAATAAAAAAGTCTACAAATAAAAAAAAGCTATAAAAAAAGGCTATTAAAAAAAGTCTATAAATAAAAAAGCTATTTAAAAAGTGTATAAATAAGCTATAAAAAAGGCTATTAAAAAAGGATATAAAAGTCTATAAATAAAAAAGCTATTTAACAAAAAGCTAATAAAAAAATAGTCTATAAATAAGCTATAAAAAAGGCTATTAAAAAAAGTAAAAAAAAGGATATAAATGTCTATAAATAAGAAAGCTATTTAAAAAAGTGTATAAATAAAAAAATAGTCTATAAATAAGCTATAAAAAAGGCTATTAAAAAAAGTCGATAAAAAAAGAATATAAAAAAGCTATGAATAAAAAAGCTACTAAAAAAGTCGATAAAAAAATTCTATAAAAAAGTATTAAAAAGTCTAAAAAATTGTATTAAAAAAGGCTATAAAAAAGTACTTAAAAGTCTATAAATAAAAAAGCTATTTAAAAAAAGCTATTAAAAAAAAGTGTATAAATAAAAAGGTCTACAAATGTTTAAAAAAGTCGATAAAAAAGGCTATTATAAAAGTCTAAAAAAAAAGTGTAAAAAAGTCTATAAAAAAAAGTCTATAAAAGTCTATAAAAAAAGTATAAAATAAAGTCTATGTAAAAAAGTCTATAAATAAAAAGGTCTACAAATAAAAAAAATTATAAATAAAAATGCTATTAAAAAAAGTCCAAAAAAAGGCGATAAAAACGTATATAAAAGAAAAGTACAAAAAGAAAGCCTATAAATAAAAAAGTCTACAAATAAAAAAAAGTCTGTAAATAAAAAAGCTATTAAAAAAGTACAAAATAAAGTGTATAAATAAAAAAGTATTAAAAAAACTATAAAAAAAGGTTTAAAAAAAAAGTCTATAAAATTAAAAGTCTAACCCTAAGCGTCACCGGGAACGGGAGGACGGAGGGGAGTGTTGGGGGAAGGACCGTGCACCCCCCTCCCGATCCTGGAAGGGGGATTACGTCCCTGTGTCCGGGAGAGCTCGGTTCCCCTCACCTAACCCTACCCGTTAATATAGTACATCTAAAATAATAAATTACATAAAGTAGACTATACAATTAATTGGGAATTTAAAAAATAATTACAGACAGTCAACATACGACAGTTCAAACTTTGCTCAAAATGGCGACCGCAGAGAAGCAGCGGTGACGTCACATTCAAGCGACACTTCCGCCATGAGGACGAAGACAATTATGCATAACGCCGCTAAAACACCACGCCAACACTTGAAAATGCTTCACACCACAAGCCAGCGACCCCACCAAGTCAATTATTATTCATTTGGGCGTCGAGTAAAGCTCAAACTTTGCTCAACAAAACAGCCACGCGCAACAGCGGCGGCGTCATATTCAAGCGACACTCCCGCCACGATGACGACGGAAATTGGGCATTACAACACCGCTAAAACACTCAAACACCGCCGCGAAGTGTAAAACGCCAAGCCAACGACGCGACCAGGTCAATTATTCATTTGGTCGTCGAGTAAAGATCGAACTTTGCTCAAAATGGCGACCGCGGAGAAGCTGCAGTGACGTCACATTCAAACGACGCTTCCGCCATGAGGACGAAGACAATTGTGCATAACAACACCGCTAAAACCACACTAACACTCGAAAATGCTTCACATCACAAGCCGGCGACGCCATCGAGTCAATTATTCATTTGGGCGTCGAGTAAAGTTCAAACTTTACTCAAAATGGCGACCGCGGAGCAGCAGTGTCGACGTCATATTCAAGCGACACTCCCGCCATGAGGACGAAGACAATTGTGCATTACAACACCGCTTAAATAATGGAAACGCCTTCGCACCACTCACGCGAAGTGTAAAACGCCAAGCCAGCGACGCCAATTACACATTTGCGCGTCGAATAAAGCTCAAAGTTTACTAAACAATGGCGACCGCGGAGCAGAAACGCTGCCCCAGTGACGTCACATTTAAGCGACAGCCCCGCCGCAGGACGACGGCAATTGTGCGTTACAACACCGATAAAAAAAAACTCCAAACGCATTCGCACCGCTCGGGTAATGTGTAAAATGCCAAACCGGTGACGCCAGGAAGCCTATTATGCATTTGGTCGTTAAGTAAAGCTCGAACTTTGCGCCACAAAATGGCGACCCCGCAGATACACTGAGCTCTGTAAGCACCAACTAACGCATCTAAAATCACTCACAAGACACTATCAGACTCCGGGTGGGTGCCCGAGTCAAACATGTCAAAAACGCGCTCAAATAAGTCAAGACACAGCAAAAACAACATTCATTGCTAGAGAGCGTGAAACAGCACCCTCACCTTGACTGGAACAAAGAGGAAGTCACGCCACTCGCCTCAGGCGTTTAAGCGATCCAAACCGGAAATAGATTTACTGCATTAACCAATCAGCTTAGTTTGCGTACCTTTTGGCGCAAAATGCGACCAATCAGATGACCGAGTCCTAATTATGTCCGAGAACTGTACATTTCTAATTTCTCGCTTGATTAAAGTCATTCACGTGATGCCTAAGTCTGCTGTACTCGTACTGGTACTAGGAGGAAAGCTTGTCGAATAGGTTTCATTTGCATCACAGTTTTTATTTTTGAAATAACTGAATGGTTCAGGGTCACGACACACAATTCATACGTTATATTTTCAAAGACGTTTAGGAAACAAAGATTCCCCAAAAAGTTTGGATTCTGCACCGTTTGCAATAAATGTAGTACAATTTTTACATAGTTGTTTAATTAGTCTGCATTGAATCTCATGAGGCCACAATTTGGGTATAAGTGCATTACTTTTCTATTTAGAAGTGGAGGTATTTTTCACTTCATTTGCACAATGCACTGCAACAATGACTTAGTTTTCCAATAGTTTATTCCTTACTGGATGGATTCACAAACAATATACAGAACACACTGAGGCATTTGGGCAAAGTCAGTTTATGACAGAACACCTTTATAGCTCTTCACTCTAAACATTTCATTAATCAACAATTAAGAGAAATGACAACTTCATATTGTCAGCTTTGTTGGCAAGCGGCAAGCGTTTTACATGCAAGTACTAATAAAACCTACTTTTAAGTCAGACACGTTGGAAGCAGCAGCAGACGCACATTTATCACACCATCAAGTCATTTTAATTTCCAAAGCTTATCTTTGTTACATGACGGAACAACTGGCAACACGCACACACTCGTGCAAACACCCCGCATTGTGGAATCATTAAACCCATTAAAATTTAATATACATGAGCTTTCTTTTTAAAACCGATATACACGTTGCAATCATATGTTCGGAACAAGTTGATGATACCATTTCAAAAAGTGACACATTGTACACAAACATTTTATCTTCAACAATAAGTGATTCATGAGTCGACTTAAGCTTTGGCTTTAAACTTCAAATGGATAACGTGGTTACCATGGTAACACGTTGGCCCGGCGCATCAGTGGACACGGGAGCGGGAACGCCACAGCCATGGATCGCATCGATGGGCGTGCATTTTTACATTACATATTTAATGGTTCATCACAAATTCATATTCTTCACCTAATTTGACGTAAACGCGTGTACACGCGCATTTCCCTACATCAAGGAGTCTGTAAAGTGCGAGCCCAGACACCGTAAACTTGAAATGAACGCCACATTGCACACACCGCTGGAGTGTGTCGCTCTACTTGGCACAACACCACAAAAGCCTTGAAGGCAGCAGCGCACACTGGATGCAGAAACTGCACCCGACGACAGTGGAGCTTGGCGATGCTCGACCGTGAGCGGAAACGAGCGTGTTCCTGCACGCGCTATCGTTTAGTATGCCCCTCAGCATCAGCTTAGACTAAACATGCTTATGCAAACGACGAATTTGTCCATTTGGCCAACTTGATTTCTTGATGGATCCAATCGTGTTTATGAACGCACGGGGGGGATGGTTGGGGGGACCTGTGGGTGGTGGGGGATTGGACAGCAAACCCACGAGAGCGAGACGATAAGAACAATTGGCAAAGCAAACATTCAAATTGATGCATTATATCTAGAGTCAGCTGATCATGAACCACCCCCATGACCTCTTTGGTTGAGGTCACAACAACCCAAACAAAGTAAAAACCACTTGAGCACCTTGCATGTGCACATCATTATCAGTATTATTATCAGTAGTATTATTAACAGCAGCGGCACAGTGGACGACTGGTTAGAACGTCAGCCTCACGGTTCTGAGGACCCGGATTCAATCCCCGGCCCCGCCTGTGTGGAGTTTCCATGTTCTCCCCGTGCCTGCGTGGATTTTCCCCGAGCACTCCGGTTTCCTCCCGCATCCCAAAAACATGCATTCATTGGAGACTCTAACTTGCCCGTAGGTGTGACTCTGCGTACGAATGGTTGTTAGTTTGTATGTGCCCTGCGATTGGCTGGCAACCGGTTCAGGGTGTACCCCGCCTCCTGCCCGATGACGGCTGGGATAGGCTCCGGCACGCCCGCGACCCTAGTGAGGAGAAGCGGCTCAGAAAATGGATGGATTGTTAAAAGCTCGACACACAAATACATTCGATGTTTTTCTTTTCTGTTCGACGTCTAAGATTTCTGCACATCGGCTTCTGGTGTCATTGAAGGTTGCGTGCGTGGAAACAAGGTGTCCACGAAAAGTCTCATTTCAGTCTGAAGGCGGTTTCCATCGTGTTGTTTCTAAAAGATGGCTGTAGTCTGCTGCATACAAGCAACGTGTCGACACTGTTGATGACAAAATGACATAATTATAAGCTCTTTCATGAGCACAGCAGGCTGGTGGAGGAGCAATGCGAGTGACACCGCTTCGAAAAAAAAAGCACAGTAAGGAAACGCAAAACAGCTAATCCTTGCCGCCTACGCCGCAGTCAGGACAGCGGGTGCAGGCGGATAAGAGGACGGCATCTCCTCACTCGCGGCGGTCAAGGTTAGGGGCCGGAAAAGATCGTCGGTTGCCTGGCGATTCTGCTTCAGGAGTCGTACACTTGACATCCCGTGTTCCTAAAGCGGCACGACCGCAAACGATTACAAACTCCAAATGCGAGCTCGTACAAAAACCACGCTGTGTCCTATAGGTTGGATATCATTGGCGTTGGGTGGAATAATACAAAACCATTACTTTTCAGGAAAACAAAATAACTACGTCTTTATTAACACTGCATCGTCAAAGAGCAAGCGATTTACAACGCTGAGTCATTTGTAAGAATAACAGTCCCACGCGGACTGAACAACAGTATCAATAGGTGAAAAAATATTCAATTGAACAGGTTTGGGTAAGTCGCTGATGGTGTAGTGGTGCGCTAGCCTGACTTTGGTGCGGGCAGCGTAGGTTCAGTTCCCACTAAGTGATGGTGTGAATGTGAGTGCGAAGGTTGTCCCTGTCTATATGTGCCCTGTGACGGACTGGCGACCAGTTCAGGGTGTAGTCCGCCTTTCTCCCAAAGTCAGCTGGGAAAGGTTCCGACGCAGCGCCCCGCGACCTTTACCGGTATAAGCGGTGTTGAAAATGGATGGATGGACGGACTAAATTTGGACATGGAAGATTTTGGACCGATGCCCGCAATATGTACACTATATACACGTGCGCACAAAAATTATTTTCAAAAGTTCTTCTAAAAACAGAACATCTTTAACAACTGGCCACAAGTTTCGGACCAATTATCATTTATAAAATACTTTTTGGATTGAAAATGTCAGAGAGGTATTCATTTTCAAAAAACTCACTATGCATGCTACTTAGTGTTGAAAACAATCGGAGCTGGCACGCTGACATCTAATGATGTTCATGTTGCAACCTACATTGGCAGTGTGCAAGCACGCATGTTCTCAGGACAAAGGCTATTTCGGTGGGTGAGGCTCTCAAAAAGGAAAGGAGAATAAATGTGTGGACAATATGGAAAGGGGGGAAAAGGAATGCTGTGTGAAAGCAGCTTCAAGTAGCTGGCAATGCAGCTGCAAATTATACCTCACCGGGCCGCTAGAGGGAAGCAAAGTAGCCTGCTCAAAACAACAGTCCAAATTCCAATTTGTCTGCGAGATGACTTTGGGTATGTTTTATCGGCTGTTCCGACCTGAGAGCGAGCGGTTTGACTTTTGCTTGTGGAGCTTTTCCTTCTCCCTCTTCACCTTGACATGATCTTAAGCTTTATGCTGCTTTTACTACTGGGACGCGCCAACCCCTGGATGCACACACAATCACACGTGGCACAACGCACACAAGCATGCACGCCAGGGTGTTTCGCAATCCTTACCTCCTCGGCACAATGCGTGAGTGGACAGATCCGGTGGATGTCATCCAGTTTGTGGAGCTCAGCACTCAGGCTGTTCGGGGTGAAGCGGAGCCCCTCTTCCTCGGGGAACTCGGACTGAGGAGGATGAGAAGAAGGGTGCGTGAGAGATCGGATGGCCAAAAAGTGGCAGCAGCTAGTGGCGAGAGAGGTTACCGGATGTTTTCCATCCAGAAGCATGGTTGTCTCTGCCTGGAGAACTTTGCTGCTGTTGACAATTTCCACGGCTGTGCTGCGACTCCAAAACTGAAAATGAACAACACTTGATTTATCCAAAACCTACAAAACATGTATTTTTGGGAATTAAAGTCAAACATTTGGGGTTAGTGCTACATCAAAAGCAGAGTTGTGGCGCACTTTTCTTTTTATATCCATGACATATCAGGCCACATGTTCTCTGGACGACAGTAAAGTAGTCCTGTGACATTCGTCGAGCCCTGCGCTCACTTTAACCGCGTACATCAGAATATGGTACAAAAATGGTATGAAATTCACACAACACACCGCACTGCAAAAGCTGTATCACGGGTACTTCGCATGGATGCGCTCTGGGATGGTTCGGGGTTGACACGTAACAGCGTCCCTGCACATCTCACGTACAAATGTGCATTGAGTGGGTCCAAAGGCGGGCCGTCTGTAGTCCCGTCTGGACCTATCTGCCTACACCTGGTGCCCCTACCTTAGGGCTGGACAGCTTGACCTTGGTCAGCACCGTGGCGCTGGCGTTGACAGCGCGTGCCAGCTCCTGCTCCTCCAGCTTGTGGGTGTTGGCGGCCTCGCGGATCCTGGGGAGGAGTGAAAATAGGAAGCGATGATGTGTCAAGTTAGGACATCTTTCTGTTGGATATACATTGATTTATATGGACATTACAAAACATTTGCCCATTATGGAGTTAATTTCTACATTGAAACACTAAATTTTAGTAGTGTAAAAAGAAAAGTAAATACAACGATGAGCAGAGGTTGTATAAGGATGTGCACTCAGTTTAGCTCAATTCGAGTTGGTTCACCAGAGTGCGAACATCGCGAACCTGGTGTGCTGTGACTGTCTGCCATTAGACCTGAAGAAGGCTCAAGGAGCCAAAACGTTGTCTAGGCACACAGAATTGGACCGGAAGTCACAGCCTAGTTCAGATTTGGCCATCTTTTTAGATTTTTTGGGTTTAATGAAAAAAAATTTTTTTTGTTTTATTTTTAATTATATAAAAATACATTATCAATACAGATCTAACCTAATAAATAGCTCAATTGAAAACAACCATTATTATTTATATAGCAAAGGCGAATCCATTACAATTAATAAATAAATAAATATTACTGGATAAAATATAAATATCCACATAAATTAAAAACACAAAAATGTGGAATGGACAGTGGACCCAAGTCTACTATGGACGACGACGCCAACAGGCGCGTCACCGGGAACGGGAGGACAGAGGGGAGCGTTGGGGGAAGGACCGTGCACCTCCCTCCTGATCCTGGAAGGGGAATTATATCCCTGTGTCCAGGTTTCCCTCACCGAACCCTTCATTCCCCTCACCTAACCCTTCATTCCCCTACCCTAACCGCTAACCCTAATTTACACTAACCCTTATAAAAGATAAATAAATGAATAAGAATAAATAAATTACTTATTAGAAAATCTCATGAACATTACGATAAATTAGGGGACAACAATAAAAACCAAGCATAGGATACAGATAAAGACATTAAAACAGGAACTAACCCTAAAAACAATAAAAAAATGATTTCAATTTATACGACATTTAAAACACTATGAAATTACATAAAATGGTAAATATGTTCCTAAAAAGATAGGATAAAAATACAGATTACAGGGATTGAAATTATATATAGTGCATATCAAGTTCTTATTAAAAAAATAAAAATAAATAAAAATAACATTAAAAAAACACAGAAAAGCAATTAAAACTGTAAAACAGATTAAAAAACAAAACCAGTTAAAAGATATGAATAAGATTACAATTTTGGTTAAAATAAGAATCAGAATCATTTTTATTTGCCAAGTATGTCCAAAACACACAAATAATTTGTCTCCGGGAGTTGGAGCCGCTCCAGTACAACAGACAGTCGATTTACAGAACACTTTGGAGACATAAAGACATTGACAAAAAACAATTGTGCAAAAAGATGCAGAGTCCTCTATCACTTAGAACAGTTCGAATGACTAATATTGCAATAGTCCGGTGCAATGACCATTGTGCATTTGAAGATACCAAATAAATAGAACAAAATAATCGTATGATAAAGGTTTTTTTCTAGCTGCTCTGAAAACATGGAACATATAGAAGATGGTTAGAGAGATCATTATGTGATTTTAATCACAATGAATAGTTATTATGCACAGGCAAGTACATCATTATCATGGAGACAGCTTTCGTTTTAAAGCCTTTTCACGTCATAGTACAGTACAAGCAATTCAGTCACCATGATAAATAATCGTACATCGTACATATGCAGTACAAATAGAAAATAAAAATATTGTCATGTACTGCCCTGCAGTATAATTTTTGGCGCAATGACCATTGTGCAAAGGGCGCTGAGACTTCAAGGAGTGTATGCGGTTTAAAGTGACGAGTAGTGCGATCATCTGGGACAATGTTGGTTGTGCAAATGTTACAGATACTCCTCAATCAGTGTGCAAATGGCGCAGATGCTAATCTGGCATGAGTGGCCAGTATATGCAAATAGTGCAGCATGGCGAGACAACAACAGTGAGTGCACGAGTAATACATAATTGGCCCCAGAGAAATGTGACAACGAACTCAAGTCACAAAATTGTCAGCTTGTTGTAATGGAATTATAGGTTAGGTGTTTAAGAAGTTGATCGCAAGAGGGAAGAAGCTGTTGGAATGTCTACCAGTTCTAGTTTGCGTTGATCGGTAGCGCCTACCTGAGGGAAGGAGCCGGAAGAGCTGGTGACCGGGGTGCGCAGGGTCCGAGAGGATTTTGCACACCCTTGTCTTAGTTTTGGCAGCGCGTCTTAGTTCTGGCAGCCTCAATGGTGGATAGCGGGGGTACCGACAATCCTTTCAGCAGTTTTGATTGTCCGTTGCAGTCGGAGTTTGTCCTTTTTTGTAGCGGCGCCAAACCAGACTGTGATGGAAGAACACAGGACCGATTCGATGACCGCTGTGTAGAACTGTCTCAGCGGCTCCGGCGGCAGGCCGTGCTTTCTCAGAAGCCGCAGGAAGTACATCCTCTGCTGGGCCTTTTTGAGGACGGAGTTGATGTTGGTCGCCCACTTCAGGTCCTGAGAGACTGTAATTTCCAGGAACTTGAAGGTCTCGACGGTTGACACAAGGCAGCTGGACAACGTGAGGGGCAGCAGTGGCGAAGGATGCCTCCTGAAGTCCACGATCATCTCTACAGTCTTGAGCGTGTTCAGCTCCAGGTTGTGTCGGGCGCACCTCAGCTCCGGCCGCTCACCTTCCTGTCGATATGCAGACTCGTCACCTTGATGAGTCCGATGACAGTGGTGTCATCTGCAAACTTCAGGAGTTTGACAGTCGGGTGCGCTGAGGTGTTGTCGTTCGTGTAGAGAGAGAAGAGCAGCGGAGAGAGGACACAACCTTGGGGCGCCCCAGTGCTGATGCTGCGTGTGGACGAGGTGGCATCCCCCAGCCTGACCTGCTTTGTCCTGCCCGTCAGAAAGCTGTAAATCCACTGGCAGATGGCATATCCCGCCGCCCTTTGTTTTCCCCGATGATTCCGTGTCGCGGTCCGCTTGATGAATGTGGAAGCGGGAAGCGTGACGGCGCCATCGGGTACGGCGTCGCAAAGCCGGATCTCCGTGAAGCACATGGCCGCGGAGCGTCCGAAGTCTTTACTGGTCTTTAACAGAAGATGAACCTTGTCCATTTTGTTGGGTAGGGAGCGTACATTCGAGAGGTGGATCGACGGGAACGCCGATCTGTGTCCTCTCTTGCGGAGTTTCACCTGAATGCCGGCTCGCTTCCCTCTGTGGCGCCGCTTCCGTCTCCGTGCGCCGAATACCGCGGCCGCCGCTCCGGTGAGTAAGTCGGGGAAAAAATTGAGCGGATATTCGAAAGTTGGTGACAGAAAGTCCGGCGTAGCCTCCTTGATGGTTAGCAGGTCTCCAAAGACGGACGAAAAACACAAAAACAAAGACAATACTAGAGAGCGCGTTACCGAGGCGACCACACTGGTAGGCGCCATCTTGGATGGTATAAATACAGTTAAAATAGAGGTTATTTAATGGTTATAGACAATAAAAGAAAACAACATAGGGTTAATTTGAAGTTATGTTACTTTTAACACAAGTTAAAATGTAAAAAGAGCAGCATATAAAAGGCTGACAAGCCCAGAGGCCTCCGTTTTGTTTTGGATTTCGGAGGGAGAACATCACCAAAGAGTATAGCTGCTTTGCTGCTGTTGTTTTTATATTAAAAAAAAAAAAAAAAAAAAAAAAAAAAAAAAAAGTGTGCGACGACCTGAGGAAGGCCCTTACAGGCCGAAACGTTGTCAGGGCACGCGCATAATAAGTTGTTATAGGTTTTTTGGTTTGAATTACGGATATTTTTTTTAATTTACTTTTATTTTATTTCTTTGATTCAAATAAATTATAAATTAATAACGAAACTAATAAATAAACAACAAAAATAAAGATTACTGAAATAGCCAAGGCGAACTCAAAAGAAGCAAACATCACGGAGGGTGGGGGTTGGACAGAAGTCCGCTAGGGGCGGGGCCGCCAGCCCACATACCCCAGGGATTGTAACCAGGGTGACGGGACGCGGAACCATGGGTGGATGGACCGTGCAAAATCCTTTCCTACAGGAAGAGGGGGCAATGCCCCCAATACCTGGTGGGGAAGAGTTCAGTTCCCCAAACCTAACCCTATGGGAGTGGTACACAGGAATTTTAAGATTAGCTGGACACGTACAAATTGAAATGGTGCGAATCGGTTGAGAAATTGGGAAACTGTAGCTAAATTTGTTAACATTTTTCATTTCTGGCTTTTATTTAGAAAATTCACAAAATTTAGGGAATGAGAGTGGTGCACAGGATGGCCAGAATGAGCTGAACACATAAAAGTCGAAGCGGTGTGACTTGCTCAGAGACTTTTGTGAGGGCTCTCCATATATAAGGGCTGTACAAATAAGCTTAGACTTACCATTTACCTCCCTTTGTAATGCCTTCCTCTCTGCAGCCGAGCAGCTGCTGTGCCACACCGTGATGCTGAAGCTGAGGACACTCTCCACCACATCTGTAGAAGCTCCTCAAGACATGGCACCCCAGTCTGGCATGTCGCAGCTTCCGGATGAAGTAGAGATGTTACGCCTTCTTGAGCAGACAGGAAGGGTTTCGACTCCAGGTGAGGTCCACGGAAAGGTGGACTACGAGGTCCAGTGGTGTACCTTGAGATACAAGTAACTCGACACGAGTTTTTTTGCAAGATATGAGCCTTCATTCGGCCGTTTTGCTTTGATTTGCGAGCGTCAATTTAACATAGGAGCGCTTTCTGGTGGCAGTAAACTCAATTCAACTCACTTCGCAATCGGCACCACTTTAACAAATGGTGATCATCCATCCCTTCTCTTAACCGCTTATCCTCACCCGGGTAACGGGTGTGCTGGCGCCTATCTCAGCTGACTTCAAGAAGCAAGTGCAAGAAGCTGAGTACACCAGAACCAGTTGCCAGCCAATCGCAGCAACTGGTGAACATTTCACCCCCCCCCCAAAAAAAGAGAGTTTCAAGCTGTTATATGCCACTCCCACTTTAAATTTATGGTCAAACTAAGCATAAAACAAAGAGAACTACAAGTTGCTTGTGTAAAACAACCACAGCTTTGCCGTAGGAACGGCCGCTATTTGAATGCTAATAAAGAACAACCCAATGAATGGAAAACGTCATTGATATGCTAACAGTTAGCATCAACAGTCGCTGTTTTAGAACACTGAAGAAATACTTGAACACATATGGTGGAACAACACATACAGACAGCTACATTGCTCACAGGCATATATTCTTCATCTTTGACAAAAAAAATGACTACTGTTACAGCAACTTACTGAGTGGTAGAACAGCAGAAGAGGAAGTCTATTCTTTGTTTGTCTGCGTGACTGTACTAAACAATACTGCCTGCCGGTGGCTAAAGTGGGCACACCAGAAAGGGACAGCACACTGATGGATGAAACATTATTTTATGAGGCATGAACTGTTTGATGATTTACATTCTATTTTATCACCCTGTGCTTATATAAAGTATCCTCTAATCTGTATGTGTAACTCAAAGAAATCTAAAAAGAAAGAGGAAAAAATAAAACAATGTTTTTATCAATGTTTTAGTCTAAATTAATAGTTTTGACCAAATCAAATCGTTTTAACCTAATGTATTTGTTTTTAGTCTTATCCAACTGTTCCTAATCTAATGTACTTGTTTTAATTCCAATTTCTATCTATGTGCGCTCTTGACTACGTTTCGGCTTAACCCAAGCCTTCCTCAGGTCTGAGCACACAATTCAACAATATATACAGTTTCTCAAGAGATGTTACTCGTTCAACAACTAAATGCCAAGTGACCTAACCCTTTTCTCTTCTTGTTGTCTTTGTGGTTAGGTTAGGATGAGTGAGAAGAGCCCCCCTCCCGTTATATTGGGAGGAGGTGAATGCACGGTCCTTCCTCCAGTGTTCCCGTCCCTCCCGGTACCAAGGTGGTTGGTCCCCGACTCCATATCTCCTGGCTTGGGGTCAGTCCGGGCGTGTCTTCGCCCACAGCGAACCACTGTCCATTCATCATTCCCAAGCATGGTTTGTTGGTTTGTTATTTATTTATTTATTCAGCACGTTTTCTTTTTTTGAGTCAGCTTATTTGTTAAGGCTTTTGTTAGATTTGTTTATCTATTTTTTTTCTTTTTTTATTGAAAAAAGAAAAACAATGTTTTTGCATTTAATTATTTTTAACTTTCTTCAATTTTTTTTTAACTTTGTTTGGTTGTTTGTATTGTTGTCTTTTATCTGAAATTTATTCTTATTTTTATTACTTTTATCCAATTTTCTTGTTTTTCTTTTTTCTTTTTTTTTTTTAAACTACAACGGTATGTTGTATTTATTTGTGTGTCTCCATTGGCCTGTGTGTCATGTATTATGTGTGGGGCTGTATTGCCCTCTCGTGGTGAGATGAATAAATAAATAAGCTAATTGAAAAACGAAAAAAAGAAAGAGCCCAAAAGAAATGAGACTCAGAGAGAGAGAGATATAGAGTGCCCGTCGCGACGTTTCGACCTTTTAGGGTCTTCCTCAGGCGTGGGCACCAAGGAAAAGAAGAAAAGAAAGAGAATAATTGACAGTAAAGTGGTTCATTAACCGGCTTACTGTTTGAATTGGCTTCAGCGGCTAAGGAGATGTTCACTCGTCGAGCAGCTGAACAAAATGGTGGGGGCGGCCGAGTCTCCGCCTACTTTTATTTTTAGATCGCGTTGCGACGCTTCCCGGTCGATGATCCAATGAGTGATCGTAATTTTTGGGGGGGAGGTCATTCACCATTCTTTTGTGATTACGTCAAATTATGTTTTTCTTTATTTTTTAATGTTATTATATCTCTTAGTTTTTTAGGTAAACAGGGATGAAGATATGTCCGAACAGGTAAGTATTCCAAATAGGGTAAGTATTTAGGAAATCAAATATGTACTTCCGGTGGGTTTTCCAGGTAAGTAGTAGTAGTAATTGTAATTATTATTAGGTTGGTTTTAATTCTCAGTATTATTTGTAAATTACTTAAATAATCCAATAAAATAAAAAAAATAGTTTCATTAGATGAACCCTAGGTTTTATTTTATGTATTTAAAAATATATATGTATAAACCAATA